>NC_056687.1:36065000-36090000 GCF_018350215.1 Panthera leo
TGTGTGCACTCTACTGTTATGGCTGAGCTATGTTTGCCTTCAATTCAGTTCTCTGCAATGGCTCTTTTTGCTTCTTGTGCAGCAGGGTTTGGTCTTTGTGTTGTGTGTTGTGTGTTGTGTTGTGTGGCTGGGCCCACCTTAGGCCTGAGCTGAGTCAGACCAAGCATTCGCCAGAGATGAAGTAGCACCCAACTGCAGAGTTCTTTCCCTCTATTGTCCAATTTGGACAGGTTCTGGCCAAGAGCATATTGGAGGGAGTGGGTTTACAGGAGAACATGGGTACAGGTGTGTGATGCCAACAAGGTCAGCACCAGTATGCTGCAGGAAGGGACCTGCAGCTTCCCAGGAAGATTCCTGCCCAGGCTTGGGATAGAGGGAATATTCCTGCAGGAGAACACAGTTTCTGGGCATTATGTTAGCAACTTAGGTGGTGAGTATAGGTGCTACATTGGTTCATGCAGGTGTCTGTGTATCTAGGCTGGGGAATGGAGGAGGGAAATGGCACCTGCCATCTTTTTTCTTCCTGGAGAAATCCCTCAAAGATCCCTGCCCCTCTAAATTATGCTCTGAGATTAGTAAATAAATCCCCTTCATTTATGCTCCTGGCATTTTTCAAATTGCTATTTCTTTTCTTTTCTTCGTTTTTTTTTTAAATACTCATTCATTTTTGAGAGATAGACAGAATGTGAGTGAGGGAGGGCAGAGAGAAAGGGAGACACATAATCCGAAGCAGGCTCCAGGCTCTGGGCTGTCAGCACAGATCTTGATGCAGGGCTCAAATTCACAAACCGTAAGATCATGACCTGAGCCAAAGTCAGATGCTCAACTAATTGAGCCACCCAAGCCCCACAAAAATTGCTGTTTCTATACTATAGGTCAGGAGGGCTGTTTGTTGTGCTGCCTCTTTAAGGGCAGGGACTCTGCCCTCCCAGCTTTCTCAGACTTGAATTTCTAAATTTCCAGGTTAGGAACGCTGTTAGACCCTTCTGGTTTGCAAAGCCAAATGTTATGGGGATTTGTTTTCCTCATGCCTGGAATGTTTGGTGTGCGGATATGTTTCTCTCCCTTCTCCATGCCTGTGGTATCTCTTCCCCCCACAAACAGTCCCCTGGTCTATTTGGTTCCAAACCATGTCTCTGCACTCCTTACCCTCTTCAATGTGGCTTTGTCTCTACATTTAGCTGTGGAGAGTCTGTCATGCCAGTCTTCACATATTTTCTGGGTTGTTTACACTGTTGTGCGTGTTATCTAGTTGTATTTGTGGGATGAGGTGAGCTTAAGTTTCTCTCACTTCACTATCTTCCCTAGAAGCCTCTGAATTTATATTTAAATCATTACATTTAAATCAATGAATTTGCTATAACATTAAATATTAAGTAAGAGATGGTCACCTTCATATGTAGCTAGAAAACAAATTTATTATCTTAACAACTGATAAATAAGGGAGAGAATCAAGTATTTACACTGATTTTCCTAGATGAACTGTACGATCAGAAAATCAAGGTAAAAGTGGGAAAGTATATTTGTCTTAGTCAATTCAGGCTCTACAACAAATTATCATAGACTAGGTGACTTAAATAATAAACATTTTTCTCACATTTCTGGAGGCTAAAAATCCTGTATCAGGATGCCAACATGGTTGGGTTCTTGGTAAGGGTCCTCCTTCCTGGGGTTCAGGCCAATTTTGAGTACTCATATGGTGGGATGGGCAACAAGAGAAAGAAAGCTCTCTCATATATCTTCATATAAGGACACTGACACCACTATGAGGCCACCACTCTCATGACCCAATTAGTTCTCAAAGTCTCTGCATCCAAATACTATCACATTGAGGATTAGAAATTCAACATATGAAATTGGGGGAACACCAACATTAAACCCATAGCAGTATCCTTACTATATTTCTCAACTAACACATTAAAAGTCCATAGAATTAGAGTATAACTGTTTCGTCATATCTAATGAATGTATATAGACATTATTTATCGATGGTAGTTGGCAAAACAAACAAATAAATGAACAAACACCATACATGTTCCTCATAATCTTGCCAAATATCACCCATGGCCTTGTTAAAAATGTAGACAATAATAAAATTAGATTATTTCATTTTTTTTATTTTTCAGTTTTTCAAAGCCCTACATAAACTGTTCCTTTTGTTACCTCTCTGACCTCAACTTCTATTATTTTCTCTTTAGTAATTTTTCTCCCTGCCTCACTTGCCTCTTTGATCTTCACCAAATATAGGCAGGTAAACACCTACATCAAAACTGTTGTATTTGCTTGTACATCCCACCGATATATGAGAGTTAAAAAGAAGCCACCCACGTCCTTAAAGTATTTACCTATAGTTTTGCATACATTAGGTTTCTTTTACATACATGATAGGACTGATCTCTTCTTGATATATTTCTTAATGTTTATGAATACTCAATCCTCTAGATATTTACTTGTTTATCTTTTGGTTACTTCACTGTAATGTAAATTCCATTATGGTAGGAATTTTTATCTATTTATTACTGTAACCTGTGCCTGGTACAAAGTATAAACTTATTAAATATTTATTTAATATACAAATAAATGAATGGGTGAAGTGACATGGCATGCAGTACAAGGTATTTTATTACTAAGTTTGAGCAACTTGTGGAACCTGCAAATAAAGATATGTAGTAGATATCTACAAATATGTAGAGATTTTAAATTTAAGACAACATTTATTAAATAAAATATTCCATTATAGAGGCTCAAATAGTTACTATGAGTATAGAAGTAAATAAACATAGACAGACCATGTCTCTATCAAACTTATATTAATGATTTCTTTCTATGGATAATAAAGTCTCCGTAATAAATGAGATTGCCTGGTAGGCAGGCTGTACAATATAATAATAGCTAAGTTTCAAAACATATCCATGGGAAATAAGTTTTTAGGAGCGATAGAGAAACATAATATTAAAAGTGAGAAAAAGTACAGGCAAAGAAAAAAATGTAAAAATTAAACTCTCTGTAGTGAAAGAGAAGATTTAAAGAAGAGTGTATCTAACAGTGCCAAATACTGCTGCAGGATTAAGTAGGATGAGAACAAAACCCAGGGATTGGATTTATTGATGAGGAATTCATTAGTAATTGTAGCAAAAGCTCTTTCTATGTAGTCATAGAGATATGGACCAGATTTAATGCATTGGGGAATGAGGTGGAAATAGAGACATTGACATTAACTGTTTCAGTCACTGAGTTTTATCAAGAAAGGGAAGAAATAGGGCATGACATTGTGGTTGAGATAGTTTCAAAGAAAGTATTTTTTCTTTTTCTTTTCCTTTTATTTTTTTTTAACATGGGAAAGACTAATATGCAGATTGACTGAGGAAAAAACACAGAAGGGAGAAAGTGAATAGACAAGAAAAATAGCACTAGAGTTCAAAAGGTCAAGAACAAGGTGACAAAGCCTTAAAGGTCAATCTTCCTCTGAAGTAAGAAGAATATCAGGGTAAGTAATCCTAGCGAAGATGCAATTTATAGATCAGGAATATGTGTATATCTGAAAAAATTGCCTCAAAAATAATTCTGTCTCAAAAAAAAGAACTGAAATGGTATATTTGTGATATGTCTAATCATTTTATTTGGGGTTATATTTGTGAATCCTACTTCCTTTGAATACTCTCTGGGCTCTAAAAGTAGTTGCCACAATTTTAATGAAAACAGTCATTGCTATTTGGGGGGGGGAACAGAGATTAGACTTTTCTAATTTTATATATTATTCTAAGAAGGTTCAGTGGAAAGTTATCACTCTCGGTTTCAATATGTTACTAAAAAGAAAGTTAATGCTAAATTGTATGATGTTACTGCCAAGCAGGAATTGAGAATTACAATAGTGACAGGATATTTAGAATACATGTATTAGCACAAGCAGGATGTGGTGAGAATCAGAGAAGCACCTCATGGAAATCTTGCAAATTTGGCCCTGATCCAGGAAAGCTCTGATCAAAGGAGTAGAGTAGGGCATGTACTTAAAAGAATAGAATGGAACTGGTGACATTTTCAGGTTAGACAGAGGTAGGGTAGGCTGTTTTTTTTTTTTTAACTTTGTTACACTAAAGACAGGGGATCTAGCTCTAGAATCTTTGGATGTGCATACTTTTTGGAAAGGACAGTGCTACTTATAAATAACCAGACTTAGGTATTATATGTGCACTTTAGTTGTGATTTTATAAGAAGATATTTCTCTGAGGAAAAACATGATTCAAAATGTTATGGCTGAATTTTGTCTCCACAGCCAAATTTATATGTTGACGCCCTAAACTCCAATACTTCAGAATATCACTGATTACAGAGATACAGACATTAAAGAATTAACTTATAATGAACATTTTAAAGTGTATCATATTCCAGAGCACCTGGATGGCTCATTCGGTTAAGTGTCTGACTTCGGCTCAGGTCATGACCTCATGGTCCATAAGTTTGAGCCTCGCATCTGGCTCTGTGCTGACAGCTCACAGAGTGGAGCCTGCTTCAGATTCTGTATCTCCCTCTTTCTCTGCCCCCTACCCCGCTCACATTCTGTTTCTCTCTCTCTTAAAAAAAATAAATATTAAAAAAAATATAAAGTGTATCCTAATCCAATATGATGGTGTCTTTATAAAAAAAAAAAAAGAAAAGAAAAAAAAAAGAAAAGAAAATTTGGACGCAAAAAAGTACCTCCAGGGATTTAAAAACACAAAGGAAAGACCATGTGAGGATGTGGTGAGATGATCCTCTGCAAGTCTGAGAGCTCTCAGAAGCAATCACACCTACCAACATCTTCATTTTGGACTTCAGGCCTTCTAAATTATGAGAAAATGAATGTCTCTGTTTTAAGGAACCCAGTTTGTGGCATTTTCTATGTCAGCCCCAGAAAACTAAAATACAAACCATTTCCTTAAGTTTTGGATGAATACTACAAATCCTTCTATTTGATAATATTTGCAATGACAAGGCAATAATAGTTACAAGAATAGTAAGAGTTGTAGAATTAGTAAAATCTAACATTTGTCAAGATATTACACTAAACCCTCACATGAACTACTGTTATACTCATTTTATGAACAAAAATTAAATAACTTCTCCAATGTCACAAAAAGTAGTGGCAGAACTAACAACTGTCATTGATAATTTGATTTCCTAGAATCTCACATTTTTTGAAAGATGACTTGAACAGCATAGAGCAAAATTATTAATAACATATAATATTTTGGACAAAAAGAAAACCTGACAGAAAACTGGAATGTTGGGGAGGATAAAGTGTGAATCAAATAAAAGAACATTTAAGGGCCATTACACAACATATGTTCTTATTAAAAAATAAAATAATCTGACAGCTTTTCAGTCTATAGTCCATGGAGCAGATATAGATTAGATGCAAAGTTAGTTTCAGCCAAAATTCTGCTTTGCTAATACATAATAATGGTATGAGAAAAAAATCAAGGGAATTAAGTGTATGAACATAGTGTTTATAATTATGGACCATGAAATTTAAACTAGAGGGCTATAGACACACAGGAGGTGAGAAACATTGAAATTGTATGAAGGTAAGTGCCTTGATAGTCACCGTGAATTATAAAGGATTTCCAGGGAGTTAATTATTATAAGGAATGAGCTGAAATGATAGAAGGTGGTCAGAGAGTTGGATGTATAAAGTTACAATTATAGAGGGGTTATTGTGATTAATACTGACAATTTATTGGTTATGATGTATCTGCAAGTAAGGGACTGAGAAAGATTCAAGTACAAGACTTTTAGAAGAAAGGAATTCCAAGGTATGGAAAGGCTGGACTTTAGATGCATCATACACATGTCTACTATGTTCCTAACACACCAAGAATTAAGATAGTAGTAGTGCTGGAGAGAGTAGATTGATCTAGGAATGAAAATCATGAAAAGGGGGGAAATATGCAAGGGTTAATGGATGACTGCAACAACAAGAATTAGTAGGCAATGATCTGATTCTATTAGATTCAAAATTAAGCTTGTGTGTGTGTTTTCCCATGAGGGAGAAAAATTGGTTTCAAAGGAGCTACTTAGAGTTGCCACTTGAGAGGGTTTGAGGAGAATTAGTGTCCTTAGGGGAAAGTCGGGTTTTTATTAGTGCAAGAAAGTAAGAATGAAAGAAATATATGGAGAAAAACTAAAAATATTTAGGGTTTTGCTGATAATGAATCATAAATTACAGAGTGTAATAGAAATGGGAGGTGGGGAAGAAGCTATAAAAGGGGAAATAATGAGAAAAGAATAAGGGACACATAGTCTATGAGATGACGGTTGACTTGGACCTTGGTATTCTTGGTGTGGCTGCCATTATCAGACATAAAGGCATAATGATACTGACTCCAGTGGATTCCCATCAGGGAGTGTAGCAAAGGCCCAATTAAGAAAGGATTGAAGGCTTGGGAAATTACAAACAGACAATGGCCATACTTTATATAAAAAACAGTACCCTGACCAACAACCTATGGTAAACTCCCCAGATACCACCCTTGTTTAGCTACAGTGAACACCCCAGGAATTCAGCCTAGGAGTTTAGACTGCTATCTCAAATAACAATCCAGGAAGCCAAACAATAACCCCTGAAATAATTGGCCTCAAATGGCCAGGATGTGATTGATTACAAAGTTTTTCCAATTTCTGTCCTACTTCTACCAAAGCAATCAAATATGCACATAAAACCAAATTACATGGGCTGCCCTTCATGGAGTTTGCCTTTCTACAACTTTTTCATGCCAACAATCTCCAATCAAAATAACTGAAGCTTTCCTTCTGTTTCCTACTGTAAAGCTTTCTACTCTACCTTTGAGTCTTTGCCAAAACACAAGTGATGATGGTTGATTTTCTTGCTCTAGCCTTTGCTTATTCAAAATTAAAAATGAAGGTAGATGCACTGAGAGAGTCATGCTTTTAATCTCTGGTCCAGTATAATGTTGAAACATTTTGAGGTCAAATTCTTATTCCATGTGTATGTACAACATCTTATTCCTGGTTGATGGACTTCAGGATTTTCAGGAAGCTGAATATACTCTCATTTTAGGGTTGTTTTTCTCTAAATCTCTTTGTTCACTTATCCTAATTTAAGTTCTCACTCATACATTTCAGGGTAGCTTCTCCTGACTACAAAATTTTATATTGCCATTTATCCCTTACCCACTTTTCCATTGATCATTCCCCATCTCCCTTAACCTGCACTTTTCAGCTTTTAACATATTTCTTATATTACCTCTTATGTTAATTTGTGTTGTACTCTTTCCAAGATACAATGCAACATCTTCAAAAATAGAAGACATTTTGGGGCACCTGGGTGGCTCAGTCAGTTAAGCATCCGACTTGGGCTCATGTCATGATCTCATGATTTGTCGGTTGGAGCCCCGCATCGGGCTCTGTGCTGACAGCTCAGAGCCTGGAGCCTGTTTCAGATTCTGTGTCTCCCTCTCTCTCTGTCCCTCCTCTACTCATGTTCTGTCTCCCTCTGTCTCAAATATAAATAAACATTAAAAAAAATAGAAGACATTTTTATTCCTTTACTGATGAATGAGTTCCAAGGGCCTAGATCAGTGACTGGCAAAAGGTACCTGATAAATACTGTGTGAATAAATGAAGCAATGATATCATTTATGTAGAGAAATTTCATCATGATCAAAGCCTTCCCAAGCATAAACTCTATCATAGTTTTCAGAACCCACTTTTTTAAAATATAAAACATAAGGACTTGCTTCTTGGTAAGAGAGGTTTAACTCAATAACTAAAGAATAACAGTGAGTTAATTTTTAAATACATAAATATAACCTAAAATGGTGTCTTGATAAATGTGATCATTAAATCTTCTTCAGCAATTCCTTGTGTGTTTTACATCTCTGAAATTTTTAGTAATAATAATGGCATCTTTCCAACTTCCCCATACAGAATGGAAAAACCACTGTTCCTACCTAGTTTCTGTCCTGCTTATGCAAACACCCTTCTGTTCTATGATTAACATTTTCATTGATGGTTCATTTATGTCCAATTTTGGAGAAGTTACTTACAAATGTGCTGTGTCTTGCTAAGAGATCCTTAAGTAAATGTAAAGCTTCTGAAAGCCAGATTTGCTATTTTTTTGGTTTCTGCCTAAGAATCCATACATAGTTTTAAGAAGGCAGATAATACAGTCTTATTTTGTAACTATTTTTCAACTCAGTGTAATAAAATATGATAATTTTTAGTGGCTTGAGTTTTGTCTCCTGAAAATTCTCATGCTGAATCCCTAAACCCTAGTACCTTATAATGTGACCGTATTTACAGATTAGACATTGAAAGAGATAATTTATGTTAAATGAGACTGTATAAGTAGGTTCTAACAAAATGTGACTAGTATCTGTGTAAGATGAGGAAATTTGGAGAGATATGAAGAGTGTATAAGCACAGATTACAGTCCATGTGAAGGCACATCAAGAAGACAGTCATCTGCAAGTGAAGGAAAGTTGTCTCAGGAGAAATCAAACCTGCCAACACTGGACTTGGACCTCTTAGATTCCATAAATAAGAAAATAAAGTTCTGTCATTTAAGTCACCTAGTGTGTAGTATTTTGTTATGGCAGGCCTACCAAACAAATACAATAATATTTTTTTATTTTTTCACCTCAGTGAGAGTCAACTGTCAAAGTAAATTATGGAAAAAGCAAGTGGAAATGTCTAGTGATAATTATTTCTAACTCATGTTTCTCTTTTTACAATAGAATGCCACCACCTTTATTCATACAGCACCATCAACATCAGCAATAGCAACTTCCATTTTTGTGGACATAATTATATGCCAAATGCTGTTTTTGAAATACTTTATCTGGCTGATGTGGACTGAATTGTGCCTCCAAAAATTCATATATTGAAGTGCTAACCTCTGTGTGACTCTATTTAGATACAGGTCACTAAGGAGGTAATTAAGGTTAAATGTAACCATGATAGTGAGTTTCTATTCAATAGGACTGATTTCCTTATAAGAAATGAAGAGATACCAGAGTGGATATGCACTCACTATCTCTTTCTCTCTTTCTCTTGCCCTCCCCCCATGTGTGTACACAGAGAAAGACATGTAAAGGACACAATGAGACGGCACTATCTGCAAGATGAGGAGAGAGAACCACCAGATATCAACCCCACTGGCGTCTTGACCTTGCACCTCCAGAATTCAGAACTGTGAGAAATTAAACTTGTTGTTTAAGTTAACTAGCCCTGTGGCATGTGGTTATGATAGCTTAGGCTGACAGAACAGATTTTGGTATCATAAATGGGTTGCTGTTGTAATAAAGACTCAAAATATAGCAGTGCGTTTGGAAATGTGTGATGGGTAGAGACTGGAAGAGTTTTTTTTTTTTTAATGTTTATTTATTTTTGAGACAGAGAGAGACAGAGCATGAACAGAGGAGGGGCAGAGAGAGGGAGACACAGAATTGGAAGCAGGTTCCAGGCTCTGAGCCATCAGCCCAGAGCCCGACGCGGGGCTCGAACCCACGGACCCGTGAGATCATGACCTGAGCTGAAGTTGGATGCTTAACTGACTGAGCCACCCAGGTGCCCCAGAGACTGGAAGAGTTTTGAGGTGTATGCTAGAAAAGTCTAAGTTGCCTTAAAGGAAATGTTGGTAGAAATATGGACATTAAATATTATTCTACTGAGAGTTTAGAAAGAGCACAGTATAGAGAATGTATCATCTTAAAGGATACATATATCATAATGAACAGAATGCCATAGAAATAGGAACATTAAGTGTGCTTCTGGTCTCAGACAAAAATGAGGAACATATTGGAAACTGGAGGAAAGAGGATTCTTGCTATAAAGTAGCAAGGAACTTAGTTGAATTGTACTCTAGTGCTTTGTGGAAGGATTTACTATCTTGGATATTTAGCACAGGAGATTTTAAACATGTCCAAAATATGACCTGATTTCTCCTTATGACATAAAGTAAAATACAACATAAGAAAAATAACTTGAAGAAATTGTTAAGCAAAAAGGACTCTCAGCTTGTGCATATTGCAAAAAAATGAGAAAACATGCTCTGGAAAGGACACAGAGTATATGGCTATACAATAACTCCATAGAGAGATTACCCATAAGTTTAATTGGTCATCTCAGCTGAAGCCAGGGAAAGAGATGGAGTTATACCAGCAGAAATATTATCTGCTTAGACTAAAGAAAATAAAGCTGAGACAAAATGAAGAAGGTTGTCAGATTTCTGGAAGCCTGTAAGATGAGTCATTAGAGCTATCTCTGGCCATGAACATGTTATCCTTCAAGAAAAGAGAAGAATGACCCTAAAAAGCAGTACTAAGGGCTGGGGGACAAGAAGTGTCTTCCTTAGTTTTAGAGAATGAAAACACCTTGTTTTCAAGAGAACAGGCTGCCACTGCCCAGGGCCTGAGGAGTAGGATTGCCTATTCAGGGATGTTTGGGCAGCACTGTAACCCCAGTGGGAGGAAAGTGGGCCCATCACTAAGGCCCACCCACTAAGGTGGGTCCATGGAACAGAGCATCAAGCCAAAGAGGATTATTTTCAAGTTTTAAAATTTGATGAAATGTGCCCTAAGTTGTTTACTTGCTTGGGGAAACTCCTTTCTTCTATCCAATTTCTCCATTTGTTGACAGAAATATCCTATGCCAGTGCCATTGTTTTATTTTGGAAGCATATAACTTGTCTGGATTTACAGGTTTACTCATGGAAAAGAACTTTGCCTCCGGATGAATTGTACCTTGAGTCTCACCTACACTTGCTTTAGATTATATTTAGATGAGATTTTAGACTTAGAATTGATGCTGAAAGGGGTTAAGACCTTAGGGCTATTGGTATGGGGGATACATTTTGCAAATAAAATAAATGTGAACTTGGGGTTCCAAAGGATGGAATGCCATGAGCTGAATTGTGTCCTCACAAAATTCATGTTGAAATTCCAACCACCATTGCCTCAGAATATAATTATGATGGGAGAGAAGATCTTGAAAGAGGTTATTAAGTTAAAATGAAGCCATTAGAGTGGTGCCCTAACCCAAAATGACAAATGTCCTTAGAAGAAGACTAAACACCAGAGAAATGACCATTTGAAGAAGCAGAAGAGGATGGCAAACTGAAAACCAAGGAGAGGCCATAGAGAAAGCTAACTCTGACAGGACCTTGATCTCAGGCTTCCAGTCTTCAGAACTATGAGAAAATAAATTTATGTTTTTTAAGCCACCCGTATTGTGGTATTTTGGTATAGCAACCTTGGAAAATGAATATCATTAGCATCAGAATTGAACCACAATACAACCACTCAAGATTCAAAAAGAGGCATAAGTACTTTTAAACAAGATAACACATAATATTGAGATGCAATTTAAAAATCTGTTAAACATTTCTACACCAAGACCTGTTTTTAGAAATTATTTAAATTCTCAATTAAGATTCATTCTGTGTCTTTCTTAGAAAACAAATTTATTCTTCAGAGGTTAAACCATTTTAACAATAATTAAAAAATAATAACCAAGTTATTGGAAATAAGCAAAAACATGCCACATTTTCCTACTTATATTTTTATATTTCCTACTTGTATTTTCCTAATTAAATTTTTCAAACATTTTTACACCTATTTGTCCTTTTTAATTTTAAAATATTTAAACAAAGAAATTTACTTTTAGTGGATATTTTCACAGTAATAGTATCCTTGAAAAAAAATAACTGTAAGATAATTCATAGCATTGCAATTAGTAGACTTAAGTCATCCTATAAAGTTTACACACACACACACACACACACACACACACACACATATGACAACATAGGTTGTTTCTGACTTTGTTCTCCCTCAAAAGGACAGGCAATGACTATTTGTGGATAAGACACCACTGAGAAACATCCTAGAACACTAGGGGTGAAGCTGAAACGTGCTCCTGCTACACCATACACCTACACCATACAGAACAAGACAGATTGCACTGGAAAGGTAAGAACAGCTATATTCAGACTGCATTGCCACTCCCCCAAACCAGCATGGCACCATGTGGAGAGATCTCCTCTGAGCCTATTGTTTCTCCAGGAGGGAAAGAGGCCAAGAGGGGCCATCCAGCTTCCCCACCACAATTATTGTGGATCATTTTGTGCATTTCCTAATCTCATCTTGTCCCACAGGTATAGCTGGGGAAACCTGTGGGACTCAAAAACTTGGAATCTGATTGTGATGGAGAAGAAGGAAGGGACTTGCAATAAATAGCACTCGGGTTTGGCAGATCTAGTTCCTACTTGTAGAGCACAAATCATAACCGAAACCAGCAGCTTCGATTCTCTGCAGAATCAAGTCAGTGTTGCAGTCTGGCTAGGGAACTTGGCAAGGTACAGGTCTGCCTTATTTGGGTCCTCCAGAAAATTCCTCAGCTCTGGAGTCTTATCTGCCACCATCCAGACAGGGAAGCTGAGTCAGATTCACTGGTTATTAGGTATAGTTCATAGGACCATCTCACCATAAGGGTTGCTGAGAACATCTGGAAGCTGGATAGCCCAGCAACACTCAAGCTGAGAAACATGCAGGCAGCACTACTTTCCCAGAGCAAAGTCAATATCAGGCATGATGGGTTCCCTGCAATGCCCAGGTAAAGGGTTTAATTCATAACCCCACATACTGTTAGTATAACTCCTGGTCCCTACTGTTTGGAAAGATTACTCAGGAAAATTTTAGGAGGTAGCTGGAGTGGGCCTTCCCATACCATGCATGCAGAGAAGCTGAATCACATTCCTCTCTATTTCTTTGTGTGGTTCCTGGCCTGTTTGGCCAGGGAGGCTGGTAGAAATGACTGGAAGTGGTGTATCCCAGCAAGCTCAAGCAGAGAAGTGGGCAAGCAGAGTTGATAGATTGCAAATTAAAGCCAGTGGCTCTGTTTGGCCAGGGAAATTGTGGCATGGGTCAGCTTGAGTCAAGGCCACAAAGAACCTTACCAGTCTTGCAGCCGGTTCTTCCACTGAGCTGAGGCAGAAAAAGAATATTTCATAGCCCGATTCATTGCTGAATATAGCCTTGACCCACTTAACTAGGGAATTTTACCAGGGCACACAGGAAGTTGTGACCATGTGAGGCTGATAGACCTGTTTATAGTGGCACTTGAACAAAGAGCACATCCAGTGGCTATCCTCATGTGCATCTTCTTGCCTGATTTGGATCACCAAACTGAGCTGTACAGGCCCTGGGTCTTATCCTTCTGCTCCTCTGGGGCAGAAAAGCTAATTTATAGCCCCACCTACTGCTAAGTATAGTACCTAGTCCCAACTATCTCAAAAGTCTCTACCAGAGAACTCAGGTAACTGTGGAGTCCATCCATCCTATGGTCTCACTTGGATAGGAAATGAAGCCAGCAGTCCCATCCAACTGTTTTTAGCCAGTAGCACACTCCCAACCTCCAATCTCAGAGCTTGGGCAGTTCCCTTGCCCCAAAATAGATCCTGATAACAAACCCCACCTGTCCCAATTTACCAGTGGACACACCCAGAAAACCAAATAGTTAACTGGTAAAGAATTGTCTCTGCCTAAGCAAACCTGTAACATCTTGAAGAGGAGACTACTTACTTAAATGCATAGATATCAAAAGAAAGAATCAAGGATTATGAAAAATCAGATAAATATGATACCACTAAAGGAAACTAATAAAGGTCCAATAACTGATCATAAAAAATAAAGATCTGTGAAATGGCAGGCAAAGAATTCTGAACAATTCTCTGAAAGAAGTTTAGTAAACTACAAGAACACATGGATACTCAACTAAGTTAGGAAAACAATGTATAAACAAAATGAGAAGTTCAACAAACAGAAACCATTGAAAAACCAACCAACAAAACAGAAATCCTAGAGCTGAAGAATATAGTGACTGAACTGAAAATGTTATTAGAGAGCTTTAAGAGCAAACTCGACTCTGCAGAAGAAAGAATCAAAGACCTGAAAGACAACATTTGAAATATCCAGCCAAAAGAGCAAAAAGGAAAGAAAAACTGAAAAAGAATAAGGAAATCCTGTGCGGCTTATAGGACACAATGAAAAGAAAGAATATTTGCATTGTGGAATTCCACATTGACACTAGAAAAAGAAATGGATATAAATGATATTAAAGCAATAGTGGCTGAAAATTTCCCAAATCTGAAGAGTTAGACTTTGAGATCCATGAGGCCTAAAGACCTCCAAATAGGTTGAGCTCCAATAGGCTTAAACCAAAGACATTATAATTAATTTGCCAAGTTCAAAGACAAAGAATTTTGAAATTTGAAAGCAAGAGAAAAGGGGAAAGTTATATACAGGGGAATCCTCATAAGATTATCTATGTATTTCTCAACATGAACTTTTCAGAATTGGAAAAAATGGTTTGATATATTCAAATATTAAAAGAAAAAAAAATCAACTAAGAATTCTATATCCAGCCAAGTGGTCCTTCAGAAATGAAGGTGAGATAAAGACTTTTTCAAGCAAATGAAAGCTTAGAGAGTTCATCACTACTAGACCTGTCTTATATGGAATGCTAAAGGGAGTTCTTTGTGTGGAAGTAAAAGTACACAAATTAACATGATAAAAACACAAGAAGGTAGTACAAAACTCACTGGTAACAGTAAATATATAGTTAGACTCTGTAACATGGTATTGGGTGTGCATAATCCACTTATAATTCTAGTTTAAAAGTTAAAAAATAAACATTAAAAGTAACAATAACTACCACTTTCTATCTCTAGTTACACAGTATAAAAAATATGTAAACTATAGCATCAATAACCAAAAAATGTGAGTTCTAGAAGGGGCACCTGGATGGCTCAGTAGGTTAAGCACCTGACTCACGATCTTAGCTCAGGCCTTGATATCAGGGTCATGAGTTCAAACCCTGTGTTAGGCTCTGTGCTGGGCATGAAGCCTACTTAAAAAAAAAGAAGTGAGGGAAAGTAGATTGGAAAGTGTAAAGTTTAGGAATTCCACTGAAGTTAAACTGTTATTAGTTTAAAATATCTTAAAATGTTTTAGGTAAGCCACATGGTAACCACAGGGGAAAACATGTAGTAGTTACACAAAAATGTGATAAAGAGGAAAAGCTTACTGGTACCAAAAGATATCAAAATCCCATAAAAGATAGCAGGATGAAAAACAAGGAACAAAAAATCTACAAAAGAAATAGAAAACTATGAAAAAATGGCAAAAATAATTCCTCACGTATCAAAAATTACTTTAAATGTAAACAGATTATTCAATCAAAAACATAGAATGGATGAATAGACTTTTTTTAATCCAACAATATGCTACCTACTTTAGCCTTAAAGACACACCCAGACTGAGAGTAAAGGGATGAAATAAGACATTTCAAGCATATGGTGACAACAGCAACAACAAAAAAGTGAAATAGACCTTAAACTCAAAATGGTAAAAAATAAAAAATAAGTCATTATGTAATGATAAAGGGGTCAATCATGTTAGTTTTCAACATCCTTGAAAACTTCGCAGGTATAATCTGAAAAAGGCCCCCATATATGGAAGGCATGGACAAAGTGAAAAAAAGATTCGTAGGTGGCAGATTTACTAAGGAAGGAAACTTACATATGAGACTTGTCTTCAGTGGCCACAAGACAAGTAGATTTCTGTGTATGACTACCAAACTTTAAAAGTTTATACAGAGGTCTTAATGGGTTCAGTCATATCAACCATCCCAATAGACTCAACACTTTCTATGTCAAAGCTGTATACTTGGGGTAACTTCTTGGAATGGGGAAGGCAAGAAGAATGTACATTCCAAGCATAGAAAAGAGGGTGTAGAGCCCCCAGTTACACAGGACTAGCCCATGGGCCAACCAGTAGTCATGTCATCTCAATGACCACCTCCCCACAACAAATATATAAAAAGCTATACATATTGTAAATATTTATATGCCCCACATCACAGCATCTAAATACATGAAGCAAAAACTAACAGAGCTAATGTTTATAGCAGCACTTTCAACAATAGCCAAATAATGGAAAGAGCCTAAATGTCCATCAACTGATGAATGGGTACAGAAATTGTGGTTTATATACATAATGGAATACTACATGGCAATGAGAAAGAATGAAATATGGCCTTTTGTAGCAACGTGGATGGAACTGGAGAGTGTTATGCTAAGTGAAATAAGTCATACAGAGAAAGACAGATACCATATGTTTTCACTCTTATGTGGATCCTGAGAAACTTAACAGAAGAGCATGGGGGAGGGGAAGGAAAAAAAAAGGTTAGAGAGGGAGGGAGCCAAAACATAAGAGACTCTTAAAAACTAAGAACAAACTGAGGGTTGTTGGGGGGTGGGAGGGCGGGGAGGGTGGGTGATGGGTATTGAGGAGGGCACCTGTTGGGATGAGTACTGGGTGTTGGATGGAAACCAACTTGACAATAAATTTCATATTTAAAAGCAAACAAAAACCTAACAGAGCTAAATGGAGAAAATAATAGTAAAACAATAATAGTTTGGGGGCTTTAAAATCTCACTCTCAACAACTGACTCATCATTCCAGAGAGAGAATAAATAAGGAAAGAACAGATTTGAACAACACTATAGACCAAATGGAATTACCAGACATATACAGAACATTCTATCCAACAACCACAGAATAAACATTCTTCTCAAGCACACACTAAACATTTTTTTTTTTTTTAGTTAGGCTAGACCATGTTAGGCCACAAACAAGTCTTAGCAAATTCAAGAGGATTTAAATCATATCACTATTGTATGAAACTAGAAATCAATAACAGGAAGAAAACTTGAAAACTTAGGAATATATGGAAATCTCCTGGATCATCAATGGATTAAAGAAGAAATTAAAAGAAAGATAAAAAATCATCTTAAGAAAAACAAAAATGGCAACATACCAAAACTTACAGGATGCAACAAAAGCAATTCTAAGAGGAGAATCATAGCAATAAACATCCAGATTAGGTTGTTAGCAGGAGGAAGTATATAATAAAGATTAGAGCAGGGGCATCTGGGTGGCTCAGTCGGTTAAAAGTCTGACTTTGGCTCAGATCATGATCTCATGGTTAATGAATTCGAGCCGTGCCTCTGGCTCTGTGCTGACAGCTGGAGCCTGGAGCTTGCTTTGGGTTCTGTGTGTGTCTCTGTCTCTATCCCCTCACCTGCTCATGCTCATGCACTCTCTCTCTCTCTCTCTCTCTCTCAAATAAATAAACATTTAAAAAATTTTAATAAAGGTTAGAGCAGAAATAAATAAAGAACAGGAAAACAATGGAGCTACCAAATTAAGAGTTGGTTCTTTGAAAAGACAAAATTGATAAAACTTTAGCTAGACTAACCAAGAAAAAAGGGAGAGGATCAATTTCCACTAATTATAAATGAAAGAGGGGACATTATAACTGATACCACAAATACAGTAATTTGTAAGAGGTTACTATGAACAAATGTAAGCCAACAGCCTGGATAACCTAGAAGAAAGAGAAACTTTCTTAGAAGCATATCATCTACAAAGACTTAATTAGGAAGAAATTAAAAAGTTGAACAGAGTAATTGCTAATAAGGAGACTGAATCAGTAATCAAAAATCTCCTCTATAAAGAAAAGTTCATGACCAGATGATTTCACTGGTGAATTTTACCAAACATCTAAAGGAAAATTAATGCCCATCCTTCTTAAACTACTCTAAAAAAATCGAAGAGGAAGAAACACTACTAAAATCATTTTATGAGGCCAGCACTACCCTAATACTAAGCCAGAAAATGACATTACCAGAAAACTACAGAACAATATCACTAATGACTACAGATGCAAAAATTCCTAATAAAATACTAGCAAACCAAATTCAACAGAACATTACAAAGGTTATCCACCATGATCGAGTTGGATTTATTCCAGAATGCAAGAGCATTTCAACAACACAAATCAATGTGAAACATCACATTAACAGGATGAAAGAAAAAAAATTATATGATCATTTTGATAGATTCAGAAAAAGCAACTGACCAAATGCAATATCTGTTCATGTTAAACCTCTTGAAAATTGATGAATTTTTAATACAGGGGACATTCCTCAATATAATAAAGGTTAAATATGATAATCACATAGCTAACATCATACTCAGTGGTAAAAGCTACGAAACTTTGCCTCTAATGTCAGAAATAAGATAAAGGTACCCATTCTTACCACTTCAACATAGTACTGGAGTCCTACCTAGAGTACTCAGGCAAGAAAAATAAAAGGCATCAGAACTGGAAAGAAAAAAGTAAAAATGCTTCTATTTTCAAATGATATCATTTTATATATAGAAAATCCTAAAGACTCCCCCAAAAAACTGTTAGATATAATCAACATATTCAGTAAAGTTTCATGATACAAAATTAACACAAAAATCAGTAGTGTTTCTACACAATACAAAAAATTATTTGGAAAATAAATTTTTAAAAATCCCATTTACAATAGCATCAAAACTCTAAATTATTTAGCTATAAATTTAACTACGGAGGTGAAAGATCTCCACTCTGAAAACTACAATATATTGGTGAGAGAAATTAAGACACAAATAAATGGCAAGATACACTGTGTCCATGGCATGAGAGAATAAACATTGTTAAAATGTCCATACTACCAAAGCAATCTACAGATTCAATGCAATCCCTAACAAGATTCCAATGACATTTTTTTACACAAGTACAAAAACAACCCTAAAATTTATACAGAACCACAAAAGACCATGAATAGCCAAAGAAATCCTAAGAGCAAAGCTAGAAACATCATATTTTCTATTTCAAGCTATATTATAAAGCTATAGGAATCAAGAAAATGTGGCATTGGCATAAAAACAGACAAATAGACAAATAGAACAGAACTGAGAGCCCAGAAAAAAAAATCCAAGCATATATAGTTACCTAATATTTGACAAGGGAGCCAAGAATACTCAGTAGAGAAAAGACAGATTCTTCAATACATTTTGCTTTGAAAACTGGTTATGCATATGTAAAAGAATGAAACCAGACCTCTATCCTTCACCACTCAAAAAGAAAAAAATGAACTCAAAAATGGATTAAAAATTTAAATATAAGACCTGAAACAATAAAACTCCTAGAAGAATACCTAGGAAAAAAGTTCCTGGATCTATGTTTTGGCAATGATATAAGAACTCATACTCTCGGGGCACCTGGTTGGTTCAGTAGGTTAAATGTCTGAGTTTGGCTCAGGTCATGCTCTCAGCGTTCATGAGTTTGAGTCCTGAGTGAGGCTCTGTGCTGACAGCTTGGAGCCTGCTTCAGATTCTGTGTCTCCCTTTCTCTCTGCCCTTCCCCCGCTTGGGTTCTCTCTCTCTCTCTCTCTCTCTCTCTCTCTCTCTCTCTTTCTCTCTCTCTCTCTCAAAAATAAATAAACATTTAAAAAATTTAAGAAACGCATATGTGTCGATAAGAAAAAAAATATTCTGATTAAAAATCAACAAAGGACGAAAATAGGCATTTTTCCAAGGGAGATATATGAATAGCCAACAGGTATATGAAAAGATGTGCATTATCACCAATCATAAAGGGAATGCAAATCGAAAACAAAAATGAGATATTATCTCACAACTGTTAGGAGGACAGTTATTGAGAAGACCAGATTATAAAAAAAGCTGGTGAGAATATGGAGAAAAGAGAACCCTTGTGCACTGTTGGTAGGATTGCTAACTGGTACATCCATTATGGTAAATCCTCAAAATATTAAAAATAAAACTATCATATTACCCAGCAATTCCACTTCTGGGGAATATATTTGAAGGAAAGGAAAACACTATGTCAAAGAGATACATGCACCCCCATACTTATAGCAGCATTATTTACAATAGCCAAAGACACATAGGAAACAAACTGTTCCTATATATGTACACATGGGATGTGTACATTTTATTCAGCCATAAAAAAATGAGGAAACACTGACATTTATGACAACATAGGAAACATTGACATTTATGAGGACAGTATACTATTTGAAATAAGTCAGAGAAATACAAATACTATATCATCCCACTTATATGCAGAATCTAAAACAAAACAAATAAAAAACAAACAAAAAATACCTAAATTCATAGAAAAAGAGATGATTTTTGTGGTTACCAGAGATGAGGGAGTGGGAAATTGGAGGAAATTGGTTAGAAGGTACAAACCACCAGTTATAACATAAGTACTGGCGATGTAACACACAACATGTTGTTTATTGTTAACACTCCTGAATGGTATATTTAAACACTGCTAAGTAAATAAACCATAACATTTCTCATTTCAAGAAAAAGAAAGTAAGTATATGAAGTGATCAATGCTAACTAAATTACTGAGGTAATCATTCCTTATAAATGTTTGCTGGTAATTATGCTGTATACTTTAAACATATAAAGTGCTATCTATCAATTATATCTCAATAAAACTAAAAAAATTCTTTATTTCATTTTTAAAAATACTTTTATAGTAGGCCAGAGTAAATAATATGAAGATTAATGGATGCCAGTAAGACATTTATACATACATTTATGAAGCATGAAAAGAAAATGGAAGATATATGATTTAAAATTTTATCTCCTATGGCCATTAATTGTACCTCTGTGACCTTTGAAAAACATAAACTCCTAACAACCCATCTCAGTAGCGTTTCTTTCTGGGGGAACTAATGATATTCTAGTGAACCAACTCTTCACTGTTTTTAAAAGTAAAAATGCCCCTCAATGTTTGTGACCATCACAAATGCACACACATATTTTCAATTGCCCTTGGAGTGGGATTCAGAGATAAAGGGACAATGTGAGAATAAAAGCAATAAAGTGCATAGCCCTGACCAGAGTCTTCCAGAAGAGATACAGGCCTTCTCTCTTATGTGTAACTTATACATATCTCTATTGACTAATCGGTTTAACCTTTGCTGTCCTTTCTGAAAGTAATAAGGAAAAAGCTTCTATAAAGGTAATGAATTCATGTTTCCTTTATAGCAGCCTGTGAAAATCAGAGACTGGTTTCAGACCTCCCAAATATCCCCAGTGTAGATATACTGTTGCGGAGATCAGGCAACAGAGCTCAGGAAATGTTTCAGGCCCTTTAAATATATGAAAGAGCTATGGAGTTGAAAGATGTGGGAATAAAATGTTTTGTTTTGCCCTTATAGGATAGTTCTATTTCTTTTTTTTTAATTTTTTGAATGCTTATTTATTTTTGAAGGAGAGAGAGAGAGAGAGACAGAGCATGAGCAGGGGAGGAGCATAGAGAAAGGGAGACACAGAATCCAAAGAAGTCTCCAGGTTCTGAGCTGTCAGAACAGAGCCTAATGCGGGGCTCGGATCCACAAACCATGAGATCATGACCTGAGCTGAAGTCGGACGCTTAACCAACTGAGCCACCCAGGCGCCCCAGGATGGTTCTATTTCTAAGAGCAAGTGAACATTGTGGGAATTGACAAGGAAGGATCTAAGAGTAACATTTCAACCTTGCTTTATGAAAAGACCTTGAGATGCATAGTTTGGTGTCTTATTTAAGCAATC
This sequence comes from Panthera leo, assembly GCF_018350215.1. NCBI lineage: Eukaryota > Metazoa > Chordata > Mammalia > Carnivora > Felidae > Panthera > Panthera leo. Next base: position 36,086,507 of record NC_056687.1, read on the forward strand.
CTTACAAAACATCAAGATTATATTATTGTCTAATATTTTCTGGCAAACATTATAAAAATTTAATACTTTTAAAACTTTTTATTTATATAGATGATACAATGCACAAGTCTACTATTAATTTTGTTGCATGACAATAACTGAATGTTCCAGGACTATTTAACAGTCCTTTAATCATTGATTTGTAAGTAGTTTGCAAGTATCAAGTTTCTACTCAATGGGTTGGCTTCAATTAATCTATGAAATCTGGAGGGAAAATCAGTGTCAATAAACTTGACTTTATATTTCCAGTTTTCCCCCACAGTCCTTTATCTATCCAATTCTCTTGATATCAAGTATTTCAAAATTCTAAATTTTTCACGAATTAGGTAGAATTTTAGAATTAGCAAAGGAATACTACAAATATACCATACGCTATACTGCATCTTCACTGTGGTCAAGTGCAACACATTTTTTTTGGAGAAAGAGAGAGAGAGAGGGTGCAAGTGAGCAAGGGCAGAGAGAGAGAGAATCCCATGAAGGGCAGGGAAAGAGAGAGAGAGAGGGAGAGGGAGAGGGAGAGGGAGAGGGAGAGGGAGAGGGAGGGAGGGAGGGAGAGAGAGAGAGAGAGAGAGAGAGAGAGAGAAGCAGGGCTCGTGCTCACCTGAAGCAGGGTTCATGCTCATGAACTTCAAGATCATGACCTGATCCAAAGTCAGATGCTTAACCCACTATGCCACTCAGGTGCCCCAAAGCAACACTTTTTAACAAAACTAATTAAAATTTATGTAGCAATAAAAATACGCACACTACATGGATAAATATTTAAATATTCTTATATCATGTAGGTCAGATTCCCCACCTAATGAGTTCAGTTCTTTAAAGAAATTAGTTATAAAAAAACTTCAAATTTCAAATTTAAATATTTTGGGATAAATTTAACAGAAAAATATGTAAGACTTCTACACTGTAAATTAAAAAGAAATGCTGGTGGAAATCAGCAAAGAACTAAATTAATGAAGATATTTATATTTATGGCTTGGAAGATTCAATATTGCTAAGATTGTAACTCTTCCAAAGTTTTGATATAGATAAAGCAGTTTTAATCAAAACCCTACCAGGTATTTTGAAGAAATATACAAGGGATTTTCTAAAATTTATATGGAAAACAACGTGTTTACAGTATCAAAAAAATAGAGTTCAAGACTAGATAATTTGGAAGATCTTATTTTTAGCCTAATTATTAAATTAGGATAGTCAAGAGAGTAGCATTGACATTGGAATAGCCATGTAGAAAAATGAAACTAAAAGAATTCAAATACAGATCAATATTTATTGGCTAGTTAATGTTATAAATCATCAATTCAATGGATTAAACTATGGTCTTTTTAACACAAAGTGCTAGAACAATTGGATAGTTGTATTTTTAAAATAATGAAACTAACATCACACAATAGAGATCAAAACAGAACTGAAATTATAATATTTTCATAACAGAACAAAGGAAAATATTTGTTACCTTGTTTGAGGCAAAGATTAATAAAAGAGGGCACAAAAAGCATGGGTTATAAAGAAGCAAAACTGTTGTAACAGACTTTATCAAAATTAACAACTCCATTACTCTCCAAAAGACATAGAGAAGCCAATGAAAATGTAAGTACATATTGGGGGTGGGGGAATTGTTTTTATATATAAGGTGAAGTGTTTGCACACAGAATATATAAAGAACCTTAAAAAATTAGTAAAAAAAATAAAAATCTTTGAAAAATGGCAAAAATTGAACTGACATTTCAATATATGGATGGACAATAAGCACATGAAAAAACATTTGTCAAAATCATTAGTTGTTAAAATGAGCATTTAACTCACAATGAGATACTGTTACTTTTGCACTAGACTGGCTGAAATTAAGAAGCCTGAAATATCACATATTGGTGATTATATGATACAGCTGGAGTTCTTATACATTGCTGATGGGAATGAAAAATATACAATCACCTTGGAAAACAGGTTGGCAGTGTCTAATAAAGTAAAATGTGCATATAAATCAGTAATATAACTCAGTAATCACAATCCTGTGTAATAAACCAAGAGAAATAAACTATATACAGACACTAAAAATACAAAGTTGTTAATAGCACCTTTCTTCATAATAAACAAAAACTGGAAATAACCTAATGTCCATCACTGGGTCAACAGATTGTGACCAACTGTGGCATATCTGTAGTTTGGAATACTACTCACTAATACAACAATTAATAAATTATTAACTTATGCAAGAATACAGGTAAATATCTCAAACATTAAGGTATGAAAAGGAATAAAAATCAAAAGCATATGGCTTATATGATTCTATTTGTTTTAAATTCAAGAAAACACAAACTGATAGAGACAAAAACGTATCAGTGCTTTCCAGGTTTCAGAGTTGGGGGAGAGGACTGAATGCAAAGCAGCATACACGAGATTTTTTTGGAAAGATGTAAATGTTTATATCTTCACTGTAAAGATGGTTACAAATCTATCTCTGAACATCAAAATCCATACTCTGTATACTTAAATTGCATGAATTGTATTGTCTGAATTATATCTCAATAAACCTGGGATAAAAATCAAATTAAGAGAAGAAATACTTATAATGAAATATTAAAAACGTAAAATAAATGCCCATTCTAGGGTATAAACAATGTTCGAATGTCTATCTCAGAAGATTTTTCAGTTAGCTCAATATCCAAGAAAGAACGTCTTATTAAAATAACCTTACTCAAATCAAATATGGAATATATTCTTTCTATGGCGAATCAAGTAATTTCAGACCATGGCATCACAAGCCTAAAATTTAGATTTATTTCCTGAGCTCTTTGCATGCTATCAATCAAACAACAAGTTCACTAAATTTGGTAGAGATTTAATTTGGCTACTGAATGCCTAACCTAGATTTCTTTTCCCAAGTGCGCTGATCCCTATGGCAATAAATGAATAAAGCATATTGCATGATTCGAACACGTCTAATTTAAAGCAACTTAATCAACCATCTTCATTGAAAGATTCTGAACTACAATTACAGCACTAATGTCTAGCTGTCGGTTCTTTTCAGGCCAGTACCAGAGAATGATTGCATCCTATGCATTTTCTTGTGGAAACTGCTTCATGCCCAGAGGTTATTTTTTTTTTTTTTCATTTAATCATTTCTTCTGTATAAGTGCTAGTCACATAGAGAGCTTTTTTACTTATGATATTTAAATGTGACCCACCCCATCTGAATACCATAGCGGTAAATGCAAATAATTAACTAATTAATAAGGATTTGGCAATGCCAAAAGTACATTTAATAGTCAGAAGGTTACAGATTCTTTGCAATGTCCCTTAATATTTGTAGGATGCTCTAATTTTTAATGTTTATTGTATGCTGAGAAAATGTTATTTCTGAGATTTTAAGAGACAATATTTTGACAATTATCTTTTCACTTTATGCTTTAAAGACTTTTTATTTCAGTACTCAGAATAGTTTCTTTTTAAAA